>NC_059115.1:61172488-61187488 GCF_020740685.1 Jaculus jaculus
AAGACACTGAATTAGTAATCCATACCGACTTGAAATGCTTTAATCCACCAAGGAAAGTCTCCTTTTCTGTGGTTGCAAAAGTACAATGACCCTCCCTGGTAGCTAGAGAGGAAGAAAAGATGAATGAAATGGGGACAGAAGGTCTTCAGAGCACCTTCGCCTAATTTTTCTCTATAATCCTACAAAAATTCTTACATTTCATTTTCTATTTGTGAAATTGTAGAGAATGTACAACACCAAGAGTGAAGCCTAATGTAAATTCAGGACTTTGGCTAAAATCTGTGTCAGGTTTAGTCCATGAATGACCCTACTATACCAGTGCAAGGTGTCCATGGGCAGGGGTTGGGGTTGGAGGGGTTTCACAGGAGTATGTGGCTGTTCTCTGAAATTTATGCTCAACTTTGCCAGGAACTCAAAACTACTTTAAAATAGTTCATTAACTAGGAAGAAAGAAAACCTTAAGTGCCGATTCTTAATACAAAATGCATGAACTCCCAAAACATGTTCTAAATGAAAAGCTAGTTTTTTTTAAGACTACACATTACATGATCCCATTTATATGAAGTGTTCAGAATAAGTAAATCCGTGGAGACTGGAAGGGGATTAGTGAGGGCCCGAGGCTCTCAAAGTTGGGGAAATGGTAGAGTGATTACTAAATGGTACGGGCTTCTCTTAAGGTAATGGAAATGTTCCAGAGTTGAAGGTTGAAAAACACTATCAAAAGACTAAAACCCAGGATGTTCGTTTTAAGTGGCTGAGTTTATGGCAGATGAATTCTATCTCAAAAAGCTGTTTTAAATTACTTAAAAGCTCAAATGATCTCTGGGAAAAAAAAAGGGGGGGAAAGAAAATCCACATAGAACAAAACAAAGTGAAAAATCAAGCAATGGCTATGTCGAGTTACAGCTTTCTGGAGCAGGGTTATGTGCCTAAATGCTGATGCCTGAAAATGAAAGAAAAATGAATATGTCACAGGACAATCAGGGATTGGAAATTGCACCTTCTCTGTGTTAAATTAAGTTCCACCATGTGAAGGTATAATTTGAAAGGATACCTTAGAACAGCTGCAACTGAAAAAAAATTATTAAAAAGCTTGGTTATTGAGAATCCTGGAGTTCCTGAAAGAAACAAACACACATTGGAATCGCCACATAAAACCCTAGCTGTGAAAAATCTCATATCCTAAAATTACCAAACACAGTAGGATACAATCTGCACATGTAAAGAATCTAAAATGAGAGCACGCATTAGCAGGCTTGTTTAAAAATCAAGTCATGTGATGGCAACTAGGAGTACAGATTGTTGTCATGTCATCAGACATATTAGAATCGGTAGCATGACTCACGAAGAAAAATCAACACAGACTCTAAAGAAGAAAAGCATAACCATAAATTTTCTAAAATGCTGTAAGTAGCTTAAACTGAAAATGAAATAAAGGTAAAGTGAAAATCAGTGACAGTGGGTATGGGAAAATTACCTAGAACAAAACAAAGAAAATATTCCACAATATGCAAAAAGCTACTGAGTCAAGAAAATTAGAGTAAGATGTTTTAAATTGCTTCTAAAACTATTTCCAAAGTAAAAAAAAAAAAAGTTAAGAGAATATAATGTTAGAGGTTGGAGAGGTGACTTTGTTGTTAATGCATTCACTTGCGAAGCCTAAGGACCAAGGTTTGATTCCCCCAGTATCTGTGTAAAGCCAGATGCACAAGGTGGCACATGCATCTGGAGTTCATTTACAGTGGCTAAGAGGCCCTGGAGCATCTCTCCCTTTCTCTCTCTCCTTCTTTCTCCAACAAATAAATAAAAATACTTATAAAAAAGGAAAAAAAGGGAATGTAGTATTGAAGAGAAAATACCTGGGGAAGTAATTTTTTTAGACAAAATACTGAACTTAAGAGGCAAAATGAATCCTCAACAAGATGACTAAAAAAGAAAACTACTTGCCCATGGTTTATTTTTAAGTACCAAAATTTAAATTTTGGAAATTAGACATAAGTATACAGAATTTTTTACCTTTGGTCCTTACAAAAAGAAAAAAATAAAATTCTAAAACTTGAGAAACCCTGTGCCTGATTATCAAGTAAAAGCAGTAGACAAGAGTTGAGTGTCAGCAAAACCCTTCACATGGGGATTGTGCTGTGGTCTGCTGCCCCCTTTATTTGTTTATACTTCTTACCTGGCTCCAGTGAGCATTTGAGTTTAGCTCACAAGTCTGGAGCAGTGAATGAGTTTCTAATCTAGGAATGCAAACAGTGCCCATGCACATGTCATTTCTACCATCCTTATTCAACTTTGTAAGAACCAGCTCGAGCGATAATGAAAACAACTTCTGAGAGTAAGTATAGACCTGTCAGCAATAATCAATTACTGATGCTAGCCACCATCTGAGCAGAAGTTATGTCATCAGGTATGAAAGACCATCACAGATAAAATAATAAGGCATTTTTTATAACTTTGGGTAAAATGTTATATTTGAATAAATCCAGACGCAGCCTAGTACAGGTCAGTGATTCTCAGAAGATCTAGGAATTAGCTATAGGAAGGCTTTTAAAATAATGCAAAATTTTAGTTCCTGGGTCTGTCTCCCAGACAGTCTGAGACAACAGACCTTACAAATTTTACATATTTTTTCATAACACATTAAAATCTTCACCTCTAATCCAGTGGTTCTCCTGATGGGGGTTCCACAGCCCTAGGTCATCATTCTTCCCTCAGAAACAGAAACCAGCAAAGTTTCTGATTCTCAGTGGTACTTAGGAAATGGCATACTGATTCTCAGTGGTACTTAGGAAATGGCATATCCATGAGCTAGCAAGTTAGCAAGCATATCTTTAGATAGGCTTAATCATTTTTCATGCAGTCAGAAACTTCAGGCTTAATAGAGAGAGATACAGTGCAAGTGTACCAGTAACCTTCCTGTAACTGGGAGGAAAAACATCAAGCCACAAGTAATTTATGGAAGAAAGGGGTTATTTCTGACTTAGTTACAGTTCTGTGGAGAAGTTTCTATCATTTTATCATAGCAGGGAAAACATAACTGAGCAGATAGCCAGCTGGAAACCTTATCTCCAGAGCAAGAAGAAAGTACTGGTATGATGGTTAAGGTGTCAACTTGATCTGTTTAGTAATCCACAGAAACCCTTTTGGTTGGGTCCCTGAGGTTGTTTCCAGGAAGGATTAACTGAAGGAAGAAGTCCTTCCCCTAGGGTGGGCCCTTCCCTCAGAGTGGGCAGCCCCTTTCAAATGGGAACTTTATATAAGGAAGCTCTAGGTGAACAGAGCTCCTTCCTTCCTTCTACTTGGCTGCAGGGGCTGCTCACTGCCTTCCAGCATGGATTGAAGAACAGCATGGACTAAAGACCAGTGCAGACTGAAGACCAGCATCAACTGAAGATCTGCATGGATCGAAATCCAGCAGCTCCCCATGAAGTCTCCAGGCCTTCAGTGTCGGATCGGGACTACCGAGACATCTGGACTGGGCAGCCACTGGTTTCCTTGATTCTCGGGCCTGCAACTGCTAATCCAATAAATTCCCTTTGTATTACAATTCATGCTAGCAGTGCCGTTCCTCCAGAGAACCAGGACTCTTGACCAATAGTGGACCCTGCATGCTGCACATGCTACGAGCTGTCCTACCAGATAAAATTAGCCCATTAGTGCAACAGTGGATGTCTGCAATGTGGGTAACCAATTACACCCTCTGACTGAACTTGAATAATACAGATTTTGGTACCAGAAGTGGTTCTCAAGGAACAGAATTATAAGGATGGATTTCTCTAGTGGGCTTGGTGCTACCTGGGGTTGGCTCTCCAACTTTAGTGCTACTAAAGGTCCTACTGGTAATAAGGAGAGTGCTTTTACTGGAAATAAGGAGAGCACACTCTCCTGTTGGTATTGTCCACCTTATGTTGACCAAGGGGTGATGTCCACCCTCTGCTCATGCCATCCTTTTCCCCTGCCATTGCGAAGCTTCCCCTCAAGTCTGTAAACCAAAAGGAAAAGAATTTTTTTTTTTTTTCCCAAAAGCTTCTCTTGGCTGGGTGATTTCTACAAGCAATGTGAACCTGACTGCAACAAATTGGTGTTGGTCTGATAGTTGAGTTGTTTTATCACAAAGCCTGTCCCAAGCAACCTCCTTTTTCCACCAAGATTCCACCTCCTAAAGTCCCCACAACCTTCTGAATTTGCCACCATGTAGGAAAAGCATATGAGCCTAGAGGGTATATCTCATTCAAACCATCACAGTGAGTGTTAGAAAACAATTGGGGGAGAGGGTTGATAAAGGACATGTGTGCAATTTAACTCTAATCCAAGGTTAAATATGAACCTACTATTTAACCTCAGATTTGGAGAAAAGATTAATGTGTTAGATAGACTACACAGTTTAGCTTCTTGACCAACTGGTGAAAACATAAACACAGTGGACATCATTCAAAAAGAAATTAGCATTACATATGCTGCTAGTAAGTAAAATAGAAAAATGGAGCAGCTAGGTTCTCTTTAAAAAAAAAAATTATTTATTTATTTATTTGACAGAGAAAGAGAGAGAGAAAGAAAGAAAGAGAATGGGCATGCCAGGGCCTCCAGTCACTCCAAATGAACTCCAGACGGGTACAACCCCTTATGCATCTGGCTTACATGGGTCTTGGGGAGTCAAACCTGGGCCCTTTGGCTTTGCAGGCAAAAGGCTTTAACCACTAAGCCATCCCTACAGCCCGAACAGCTAAGTTCTCTTTACCCAGTTCATGTAACTTATATAGTTACAGCTATCTTATCATAAATAAAAATATTTCTAGAACATAGTGAATGCTTATTTTGAAGACAAAAGGAATGAAATAAGTAATGGGAAAAGAGAAACTCTTTTTTGTGTGATTTTTTTTTTTTAAATAGCTCTAACAAGTTTCAAGTGTTTCAAAGATTCATGTCAACATCCAAATCAAGAAAAGCTCTATAAAGCATAAAATCTAACTTTTTCTTTTACCGTTACAAATGCTAAAACAGGCTCTTGCAAAGGCTCTTGGTTACCCACCACTTAGAGAAGTTGTCGCTTCTGAGGGCAGCACATGATCTGTGGCAGAACACTGAGAAATCAAGCTAGAACTGAGCTGGAAGCCTCCCGACTGGTGACCAAGCTGTCATAGTGCTTGAAAGTGCTCTGCGGTCTGCTAGGGGAGAAAAGTCACCAGGACTCTTGACCAATAGTGGACCCTGCATGCTGCACATGCTACGAGCTGTCCTACCAGATAAAATTAGCCCATTAGTGCAACAGTGGATGTCTGCAATGTGGGTAACCAATTACACCCTCTGACTGAACTTGAAGCCCACTGCATGGGAGGGAATTCACACTTGGGACTGAAAACCTAATTAAAAGCCTATGGCTTCAGAAGGTCATAATCCTGGGGCAAAAGGGAATACTGAAAGAGAAAAAGGAATTGCATTCTATTATCACACAGCTTAGTAACATGTAGAACCGATATATCTATCTCGCACTACATCCAGGGTTTTTGGGGGCTATATATTCATGCTTTTAAAAGACTTACATTTATGTTATAAACTGATATTACATGAGAATGGAAATTTTATTATTTCATTTTTTTTTTTAGTATATGTGCTGCCGAAATGAGGGCAAGAATGGAAAAATTTTATGTCGCTTTTTCCCCATATTCCTATTAAATTCATATGATTGAGTTCTTAGTCACAAAGGCTAGAAACCAAATGAAATTTTTTTGTTAGAATTCAGACTATGAAAAGAAGTAGAATTACTAGCATTTAAAATTCTGAGCCTAAATCAATGATACTTTTGATTCATGCAGAAGCTTTATAGGAGCTGCTGATTAAAAAAAAAAAAAAAGTGGGCTTCTATCTGAATAAAAAATTGGAAAATAATTGCCTTAAGATTTTTAGGTCTCAAGTTGAGGAAAATTCATACCAAATAAATCCAATCCATTGGATGAATCAATGGAGACTATCCGCGAAGAAGGTGATTCAGGCACTTAACCTGGGCTCCTGGGCTCCTGTCATCTCTCCTTCCGCTGTAAATGCCTATCTTTGTATTAGCATAGGACTGCCACCAGTAGTACCTGGGACAATGTATCTTAGAAATTCAGTGGGTTGGGACTGTCATATCCCACGCTCCCTTTGATCGGTCGCTGAGGCTAAAAGAAATGCCACACCCTATTCAGCTCAGTTCGGAGTCACTTGAACAGTACTGTGTCAAACTCAGAAGACTGAATTAATGGTACCAGAATTAGCTTAATCCTGGCTGGCAGACAAATGAAAATTAATTGAATCATGCACTTAATATCAGGGCTATTTACTACGTATGTTATGAGTACTTTTAAAAAAAATTGAAATAATTATTGCATAGGTTACAAAATCAGTTAGAAAGGACGCAGAACTAGGGATGGGATCATGCTCACACGTTCCTAGGTGGTAGTGGCATAATGAGGAGTGTCCCAGTGAAGGATGCCGTGACAAACCCTACAGTCACTGGAGAAAGAAGATAATTCAAATTTCACTTAAATTGCATCGAAGGAATTCATACCACCACCACACTTTCCCTTTCCCCCATTAGGAACAAAAAGTGAATACTTCCCTTTCAATGAGCCTTGCAATGTATCTTGAAGGTTTTTTTTTTTTTGTTTTTTTGTTTTTTTTTTTTTTTTTGCTTTCTACATCTTTCTATCTCATGCACAGTAGCCATCTTTGAATACTACAGTAGACAAGAAAAATAAGCTAGAACATTTCTGTTATTGTAATGTAAATTATCCCCTCCTCAGCCCTACAACACTCTGGAAGGTTACAGACTGTGTACGGTAGGTGCCCTCCCCCCCGCAATCTAGAAAAATGTCTTTCTCTGGTTTGGTGCCAAATACATAAGGAAGGAACTGGATGGGGTGGCTTGGAGAGAGCGGGACAGGACTAGGAAGGAGGGAGGGCACATGTAACCGAAGGAGAATGATGAAAGTAGAATGGAATTCACGTCTCGGGGAAGGACAAAGGGGGCTGTGCGGAGTCAATTAAGCATAATGGCATGAGTGACCTCAGGCTCTACGGCGTCTCTGTTCCCTAACAGACCTCGTCATTGTGAAGAAACACCCTACCCAAGTTTCTATCCTACAATAACAACTCAATTCCCCTAATGCTTATATTTAGCAAATACAAAGGTTTGTTTTAGAAAGGGTAATTTTGGATTTGACTGACAGCCAAATTGAATTTTATAGAAAGATGGGAGTCAGAGAGGGCAGTTACAATCAAGAGGAAAATGCCATAAAGTAAAACCAAATCAGAAAGAGCCAGGGGCTTCCCGAGGGGAACTTGCTTGCAGCTTCTGAGGTGAGAAACCTTTGGTTAGGCTCAGGTGTCTGTAGGAGGCCAATTTTCACCTGATACTGCATGGTTGCACAGGAACATGGAGAGGAAAGGGTTAAATTTCACCATGATAAGGTACCACACAGCTATGTTAAAGTACAGTAAGTCAGATCGATGGTTATATCTGGAACGAGTACGTTATGTGCTTAGGTATATATAAACATCTAGCTTTCCCATATTTTATCAGCATCTCTGCTCTCTAAATAGCTTAGTAAGGGGCTGGAGAGATGGCTTAGTGGTTAAGCGCTTGCCTGTGAAGCCCAAGGATGCTGGTTCAAGGCTCAATTCCCAGGACCCAGGTTAGCCAGATGCACAAGGGGGCGCACGCGTCTGGAGTTTGTTTGCAGTGGCTGGAGGTCCTGGCGTGCCCACTCTCTGTCTCTCTCTATCTGCCTCCTTCTCTCTGTGTCTGTTGATGTCAAATAAATAAAAATAAACAAAAAATAAAATAAAATAAAATAATATAAACAAATTTAAATAGCTTAGTAAGCGTCCGATGTACTTGGTGTCTGTGGTAAAGAAGGGATATTATCTTAGAAAGGAAGCAACTTCAACGTCATGTGTACATTTCAACCTGATAAATGAAAGCCAAGCAGGATGCTCTACCCTGGGCTAAGTACATCAGAGCAGAAAGCCTAAGTCACCTGGCAGCAGAAAGGCGTCATTAGCTGCAGTGAGCCTCACAAAACCTGTTGAGCAGGTAGAGAAAAATTTCACACATATTCCTAAGGTTTTATTTTTTGTTTGTAAGAAAGGGAAAATGTAGATGCCTTGACACATGATTGCGCTGTGGAGGGAAGAAAGTTTACTACCCTACGCTGGGAAAAGAAGTTTCTGCTCACATGTGCCATGGCTACTGCAAGTGGCCAGGGAGAAACCCTTACTGCTTCCTGTGTGCTGTCGTTAATCCTTAAGTAATTTTAATAGTACTCTATTGAGCACTAATGGCATAAAGTGACAGGAAAATCTTCACATATTTTCACACATTCCAGTGACAAAAGCATTATTCTTTCCTCCTTAGGCAAATGCTGTGCAAATGTGTTGTGGAAGCTCCCAGGGTTAATAAGCATCGGTGCTAAAATCTGAATTCAGGTCGGTGTGGTTTCAAAGCCAGTATTGTTAATGACGGTGTTATACCTTGGCTAAATAGCTTATTCCATTTTACTTGTCACCCAATATGGTTTATATGCTGAGTTGCCATTCATGATAATACGGCTACTTATTGTACTTTCAGTAGAAAGGTCATACAATTGTACTATGATATTAAAATTGTGCTATTTTGTCCAGCCAAGGAATAACGCGGAATTAATATGAAAAAAATATTGAGACAATGCGACCCCATAGCACTCTTGCGTTTGCCATTTTTGCTGAGGTCACCTGGTGCTCCTCAGGACCACAGGACCAATGCTTAAGAAGGAAAGGGAATGTCAAAGCCCTGCCTCCTCTTCCCCGTGTGAGATGACTCAGAGGCCTGTCTGCCAGGCAACCAGTGTTTTAAAAGGTAACATGATGTTGTCATCTACAAAGGACATGGTTAAGAGCTACCCAGAAGACTTACCAGAAATGCAGAAGAAAGAATGTTTAGAGTTGACCATTTTGCGCGGGTCCACACTCATAGAGACCCTCCTCAGCTGCATTTAGCCACATGTCACCTACAGGTCTCAGCGCTGCCAGCCTTCCCCGCCTACCCCCAGACCCATTCAGGTGATATCCAGCTGCCTGCAGCACAGCCTGCTGGGCAACTTTCTCTTTGCTGCTCCCTCACTGGCAAGGCCAGCAAAACTTCTCAGATTTGGTCACCCCATGAGATGACTTGTTTATTTGGATTCCAACATGGTGCTGGCATGCAAAGTGCAGCAACTGTCTTTCCACGTTCCGTGTCTCTCCACCATGTGTGATTAGCCCTTCTTCCCTTATTCTAGCCATGTCCCCAAAAGACAGTGACGTAAACAGGATTTTTATTTAGAACGGAAAGTGCGTGTTATATAGAAAGATGAGGCGGCGGGGAGGGGGCGTCACAGTTCAAAACCTGCCTGGGCAATTTAGTGACACCTGGTTTTTACTTAAAAACGAAAAGACAAGAGAGAAAGGAAGGTAGTTCGAAGATGCAATGGATATACGTCAGTGGTTGGGCCAATGTGTTATTTAAGCCTCTCAGACTGTCACACTTTGCCACGGCAACCCAAGGAGGTTTGGTGAGAAACTGATATTCTGATATTGTTATTTTAGAAGCACAAGGCAAATATATATAACTAAATAATAACAAGAAGATAGTAACAAACTATCACCTATAAAATGTCCTCAGTATGTCAACAAGGAGGCCAGAAATTTTCATATGTTGTTTGTAGTCATGAGAAGAAAATTTATATTTCAGATGGGTGTTTTGGCCTCTACTTCATGATGTGAAAATAGAAGAAAGAAGGAGCTGGGAAGGGTTGAGGACAGAGGGGTAGGAAAGCATGCAAGAATAGAGGATGAACATGGTCAATCCCTAGCATTATATGTAGAAATATCCAAGTGAATCCATTGATGCAAAGAAAAAAAAAAAAGAAAGAAAGTCAAAATCCTTTAAGAAAACAGAACTTGTGGAGAACAGCTAACGCACAGCAGTCCTACCGCTTCGATAAGATCAGCAGCAATGAGATTAGATTGAGGCACAGATTTGTGACATAAGCCACTTCAATCCAAATATTGGATTCTGCTCCTATCACTGATGTCAAGGATTTGTAATTTATTCTCTCCGTTATTCCATGTTTCCAGGTGTACCATGTAAAACTGCACCTACAGGGACAAGAGTATACCAGAGGAGTATACAAAGGTAAATTTTAGAAAGTAATGAAGATTTTTTTATATATCTTCGGGATAAAAAAGAAAAACCTGAAGGAACTATTATTATTCAAGGTACTATTAAAATTCTACCTCAAAGACAAAGCAGACTTTATGCACCCACTTTCCTTAGTGTTCCTGGCATTCATTTTCTCTCTTACCATGAGCAATAAGCCACTCTTGCTCGATCTCTCCACACAACGTCCACCTAATCAGCCAACAACAGAGAGTTTGCAAATGGACAGGGGCTCATTATACAGCACTGCCGAGGAGCAGCTCCTGCAGGCCCAGGTAATGATTAAATATTTAGTGTCAGTAATACAGGCAACAGAGAAAAAAGGAAACACCATACTTCTCAAAGGTCTTGGGAAACGTGTTGGAGGCAGCAAGTCAGTCACAGTTGTAGCTGACTCTGGCTCCCTCATTAAAGGGGTAAAGCACAACGTTGGCTCCAGGTCAGCTACCTCATTCTCTCTCCCTATTAGGCAATATTGGGACTTCCTTGTTGGATCTAAGAACTAGCTTGAAGCACAACTCACCACCGAGGGCAAAGAATTACAAATAGGATAGATAATTTGCTTTACAACAAATTCTAGATAGACTGGAGATACTGTCTAGTGCATTGCCATCTTGGGAAAACTGGGAATTGTGCCCTGTCAAAGCCTCAGATAGTAGACTCACTGCCTGACAGAAAAGCAATCTGCCTCCACTCTATGCCTCAATAAAATAAAATAAAAAATAATAAGATATAAAATACATGTCTGAGGCAAGAATGCACCGACCACTAAATCTGTTTCTAAGTTGAATGCAAGATGGCTGCAATGTCATGGATATTTGAACCTTATCAATTTATTCCTTCAATTAAGCAGCCTTGAGTCCATGCTTTGGTCTAAAAGCTTGAGGTTACATACCCAAATTAGACCTCTACATTCCAGCATTATCGGACCTGATTCAAGCATCCTACAGGCCATGTTTGTACATTTTACATCACACAGTCCCTCCATACTTGGTATCTATAGTTAGAGAGGAGGTTGCCTCTCTAGTAATGAGAACATTGTTATCCATGCTAGAACTCTCTACATCTGTACAAGGATTTCAGCTCTGACCACTGGCCTCTCCCGCTGCTGCTCCCCACATCTTTGTCTTTGAACTAGCCTCATCTCCCCTTAGGGATGGAGTAATCCTCACTCTCAGCCGGAGGTCCTCTACTCCAGGCCTTGAAGAAGTGCTACAGTGTCATCAACCCTGGGTTGTTTCCCACATCACTTAACTGACAAACAATGGCCTGTCTGTGTCCCTGGTTGGCTATCAAACTAGAGGTTGTTTTTTGTTTTGGGTTTGTTTTATTTTTTTGCCATTTATAATTCGTTCCTATGAGCTTCAGACCACCTGACCCCACAAGGAAACAGTTCAGAAGTGCAAGGTCAGGAGCTGGAGACCTCAGGCCAAAAGGGCTGCCGTTCAGTTAGTTACTCCTGAGCAAATGCCCCTTCATCAACAACGCTGCATGGCCCGTTTCCAGTCCTGATCTACTGCCCCATTCTACATGTTCGGATGGCCAGGTTCTCATGGTTCCCCAAGTTTTCATTTGCTAACTAATGCTATTGGAGGGATTCATTCTTTTCTCTGTCCTCGATAGCCATTTCCAATTTCAGAAACAAAAAGAAACAGTTTCAAGTTAGATAATAAGCCTGTGCTCTTCTTCATAGAGATACAGAGTTTTCAACAAATGGTGCTGAGAAACTTGATATCTGCATGTAGAAAAATGAATCCAGACTCTTCTCTCTCACTATGCACAAAAATCAACTCCAAGAAGATCAAGGACCACAATGTAAGACCTGAAACTCTGAAATGACTAGAGAAAAAAGCAGAACACATCAAGATATAGACCTAGGGAAGAAATTTCTAAATTGAACCTGATATGCTAGTAAATAAGGGAAACAATCAATAAATGGGATATCATGAAACTAAAATGCTATTGTACATCTAAGGAAGCCATCAGCAGATCCATACATGACCTAAAATGAGAAAAAAAAAATCGTTTCCAGATATGTGTGTATATCCAACACAATATTAATACCTAAAAATAAAAAAGAACTTAAAACAACTAAACAATCTAAAAATGGCAACCCCAAAAAGGGGGGTGCCTATGGAACTGAATAGAGAGTTCCCAAAAGAAGAATTAGAAGTGGACAATAAGTATATAAGAAAATGTTCAACGTCCTTAACTATCAGGACAATGCAAAAAAAATACTATCTCACTTTGGTCACAATGGTTTTCGTTAAAAAAAAAAATCAAATAACAACAAAAGCTGGCAAAAGTGTGAGGAAAGAGAGACCCTTCTCTACTGCTGGTGGGAGTATAAACAGGTACAATCATTATGGAAATAAGCATGAAGGTTCCTTAAAAGCTTAAAAGAGCTCTACCATATGACCCAGTTATACCAGTCCTGGGCACATACCCTAAGCAATCTACTACAGCAATGCTTTCTGAACCATGTTTGTTGCTGCTCTGTTCACAGCCGCGTGGAAATGGAATTGGCAGGGATGCTTCCCAGCTGACCAATGGACAGCGAAGATGTGGCACATACACACAGGGTGGTATTATTCAAACGTAAAGAAAAATAAAATTATGAAATTCACATGGAATATATGGATCAGGAAAATATTATATTAAGTGAAGTAACTCAGGCTCAGAAAGACAAATGGCACATGTTTTCTCATTTGCAGAGACTAATATTTTTTTTTAATTTTTTTTAGTTATGAGGGAGAAAAAACCGGCATACCAGAGCCTCTTGCCAATTTGTACATCTGGCTTTATGTGAGTACTGGGGAACCAAATCCAGTCTGGCAGGCTTAACAAGCAAGCACCTTTAGTCACTGAGCCATCTCCATGGCCACCAGATTCTTTAATTTTTATGTAAGCTGAAGTAAGAGACAGCAGAGGTTAGGAAGCTAGAAAGGAGTCATTAGAAGGAAAAGGGGAAGGTATAGTAGAAAAGTAAGTAGAGGGGTGAAAGACTGGGCAGGGAAGGCTTAAAGAGTGAGAAAGCTATGGAGAGGAAATGGAGAGAAGGAGAAGTAAAAGTTAACAAATCTAAGAGCATGATGAAAAAAGCCATAGGGTAACACACTTTGTTAGCTAATTAAAAAATATACTTCAGCTGGGTGTGGCGGCACACCCCTTTAATCCCAGCACCTAGGAGGCAGAGGTAGGAGAATCGCCATGAGTTCGAGGCCACCCTGAGACTACATAGTGAATTCCAGGTCAGCCTGAGCTAGAGTGAGACCCTACCTCAAAAAAACCTACATATATATGTGTATACACACACACACATACATATTTCAGATTTTTATAAAAGAGGGAATGTTTGGGTAAAACTCCCTGTAGAGATATACGGGTCTGCTATCTGAAGCCAAAGGTTGCTTCAGGAAAACCCAGCACCATGGATAGGATACATCCCAGTGAGTTGTTGTTAAGGGGGCGACCCCAAGGTCCTCAAGATAATAACTGACAAGGCTCTTAGTTGCCCATCAGAACTAGATGATAAGACCCTACTGCTGAAGACATTATATATGTCAGTTGCAGGACACTGAATAAGCAAATTGGAAATGAGCTAGAAGCCTCCAGCCTGCTGGCAAGATGTCATGGTGCAGACAGTTGCTGCAAGGAGAAAAGGCATCAACAGTCTCACCCAGTGATCCTCTTGGCCTGCTACACAGCCAAGCAGCCACACGAGATGTCCATAGTGGGGCAATAGTGATTGACTGTTGCAGGAGTGACCACTCTTCTTTTGAGTAGATGTGAAGCCTGCTCCATGGGAAGGAATCCACAACTAGTATTGAAAACCTAGTCAAAATCCTATGGCTTCAGATTGTCCTAGACCCGATGTGAGGAAGCGATGACTGATGTTTGGCTACATGGATTTAAAGTGCTCATTCTCTTTAAATTGGACCCTAAAGTTTGATATTCTGTTTATGCCCAGAAATCAGGGTTGTCAGTGAGGCTTCTTGTAGCATTGGATCCAAAGGGCTGAGAATAAGTAGTTATTGAGTTCTCAGTGCCAAAGGAGACTTCTTTAGCAGGCCCTTCAAGGCTCAGAGAACATTGTAGAAGAGGGGGTGGAACGGAAGTGGGAGCCAGAGGGTAAAAAGAGTTTTATGGAAGACTTTCTTCCAAACAGGAAGGGACCATTACATTCATGATCGCACAGCAGCTGTCCTCTTACCATTTCCTCCCCAAAACCCACACAATACTGAACCCACCAACACGATAAGAAAATATAGCAAGAAACAGAAAAATGATTTTTCTTAGCTTGTTTTTCTCCATTTGAGAGCTCATAAGAATAAACATGTCCTATGTTTCCATAAAATTCATGTGTTGAAGCCCAAACACATAGCACTTCAGAATGGGGTCTTATTTGGAAAGAATCACTGAGGATGTAACATATCGGATCATCAGGGTGGCGCCTAATCCCATGTGACTGGTGTCCTTATAAAAAGAGCAAACTTAGACACTAATGCAGACGCACAGAGAATGACACCAAAGATGGAGGCAGAGGTGGGAGTGATGCCTTTGTAAATGAGGGAATGCCAAGGCTGCCGACAAGCCACTGTCAGCTACTTCCCTCAGAGGAAAAAAACAAAACAAAAACAAAAAAAACCCCGAATCTATTGACACCCAACGTGGAACTTCTGAAGAGCTGCAGTGAAGTCACTTTCTGATGTGTTAAGCCGTCTAGTAGGCAGAACTTCGCTACACTCACTGTGGGAAACTAATACAAAATCCAAGATATATCC